>NC_089594.1:74571327-74597352 GCF_019320115.1 Miscanthus floridulus | reverse complement strand
AAACTGGCCACGGGCCAGATTACGGCGCCGTTTGGAAGCCTACGCGGAGGGGGAGGGTAGCCCGACCCACGCGTTTTCCCCGGGCGCCGCCCCACGTCTTGAGACACTGGGCACGGTTCCCCGTCCGCTCGCGGGTCGCTCTGTCTATCCTTCGACGCGAGGAGGCGAGGACCGAGGAGGCGCTGCGCCCGCCTGGGGATGGAAGGGCGCGAAGGAGGAGCCGCTCCCTTTGCTTCCTGACGACGACGACGACGCGCGCCAGCACGACACCGTGGCCGCCGATGCCCGGTGCACGTCCAGCAGCGTCCGCCGGGCTCCGGCGGGATGCGGAACGCCGGCGCCAGACCCGGGGGCACCAGCGGCTGCGACAGAGGGGTCAGCTCGTCGTCGCCTGGGAGCCCCGACTCCCACTCCATCACGCGCCCGTCGTCGTCGTCGTCGTCGCCGCCGCCGCCGTAGCACACCATGTGAAGCTCGTAATCGTCCACCGCCTCCTCGCCCAGCCGAATCGATGGATGGATCCCCACCTACCCTACACACCTGCCTAATCCAATTCGAATCCCAAATCGATTCAGCAGCACAGGCACAGCAGCAACCCCAGATCAATCAACCAATTCCCATACAGAATCGAGCAATCCAGCGACGTCTCCATCGATTCAATCGCCGGCGGCGGCGGGTGAGAAGAGATAGGGACAGGGACGGAGATATTTGTGTGGGCGTGGGGAGGAAGAGAAGAGGAGCTGCTGCCAAACAACGACAAGAAAACTCCCCCACAGGTGGTAATCTTCACTGGGGCAGATGCGGAATAAAAAATCCAAATAATTCCACGTGCAGGGTTATCTGCCTAGGGTTAATTGGCCTCCGCTGCCAAAGCAAGCCTTAAGGGTTGCCGCATTGCATTTAGACAACAACAATTTCATAAATTCTCCTACTCATCTGAACCGAAATTTATCTCAATCTCTTCAAGTGATATAGAACAAGGTGTCACCTAAAAATAAGTAAAAAAAATGTTAGCAGAGGACAAGACATGTAGTCACTACTGGAAACACAGTAGCTTTGTCGTGTGTCTTGGGCACACGGTAAAGCCCCAAAAAAACACTCGGTAAATAGCCACACGACAAATACAGTGCCGACAAACGTCTCTTTGCCGAGTGTTTTTTGGTCGGACACTCAGCAAAGACTTTGTTGAGCGTTGAAACAAACGTTCACTAAAAAAAATAACGTGACAACGCGGAGACGGTCACTACGCTTTTGTCGAGTGTCTAGCCAGCCTCGGCACTCGACAAACATGTCCTTATTTGCCGAGTGCCCCGGTCCTTACACTCGACAAATATGCCTGTCTTTGCCGGAGTGTCCATGCCCTGACACTCACAAACATGACTTCTTCGTCGAATGTCACGACCTGTACGCTCGACAAGAGACTGTCCCAGATATATAGACGTTGGCTTCTTTGCGGCGGTGAATGACCCGCTCCGCCGCTTGCCGGCCATGCCCACCCCGCTTGCCGGTCGTCCCCCAAGGCCGCGCAGGCCGTGCCGTCGTAAGCCCAGGCCGTGCTCGCCGTGGCTGGGCTCCACGACGACGACGTGCCCGCCCAGCAGCACGACCTCCACGACGACGAAGTAGCTACACCCTGACCTAGTCACGCTCGTCGTTTGACGCCGTCCGCCGAGGCCGTGCTGAGCACTCCGCCGTCCGCGCCGTCCATGTAGGCCGCACAAGGCGTGCTCGCCGCGTCGCTGTTCGCCGAGATGCTCTCGCCGCGCCGCTGTTCGTCCAGGCCGCGCCAACCGCACAAGCCGCGCTCCGCCGTGCCGCCGTCCGTCCAGGCCGCGCTCGCTACGCCGCTGTCCTCCCAGGCCGCGCTCACCGCGTTGCCATACGCGGACGTGGGCTGAACTCGTCGTGCTGCCATTCATCGAGGCCGTGCTACGGGAGGGAGGGTCGCGGTGGTGGGAGGCTGCGGTGAATTCGCTCGGTCGATTTGGGGATGGAAGATTTTGTTGGCTGTGAGGAAGAAAAGGAGAGAGTTGCCGTGATTTTATAGAGCGGAGGAGCAGGCCCTGATTGGTGGAGCGGCGTGTGCCACGGATTGCTGACGTGGAGGTGCGGGATGCGTTGGTGCCATCGCATGGCTCGTTTGGATTGCAGGCCAAAGGAATACACTTCCAGCGTTTGCTGACGTCAGGGGACGTTTGGATTGGAGGAATGAACATTCCCGTTCCTCCGGAAAGGCTCCCATCCCTTCACAAAACACAGGAACAAAAACATCCACTACAACCCAAAGTTTTGGCGGATGCCCGAAGTGAGACGGATGTACGCGCTGAAAAACAGGGATTAAAGAAGCTGAAGGAAGCAGACTCTTTCATATAATCATATCCACTGGCATCAAAGTAAAATCTGCACGGATACAAAGAACATCGCACCATGGCCCTGACTGGTGACAAGCCGGTGACATCGCTGTGCAGTGATGGCGCGGCGGGCGGCAGGCGCGGCGGCGGCGTGCTAGCGAGCGGCGGCAGTATGCGCGGCAGGCGTGAGCGGCGGCGTGGTATGTAGAGGAGAGCGCATTCGAGAAGATGAGTAGTAAAAGAGATAAGAGGCAGGGGACATCGCACCATGGCCTGTTCGCTTGCTCGTAACGATCGTAAATTTCCAGCCGGGAACAGTATTTTTCTCTCACACCAAACCAGCCAGCAGTAAATAATCCCACGATACGATACGGCCTCCCGAACAGGCTGAAGAACCAGTGGGCCCTACGCTGTATGAATTTATCTAAATGGAATTGGTCCATGGGCCCGTTG
The DNA here is from genome assembly GCF_019320115.1 of Miscanthus floridulus. Classification (NCBI taxonomy): domain Eukaryota; kingdom Viridiplantae; phylum Streptophyta; class Magnoliopsida; order Poales; family Poaceae; genus Miscanthus; species Miscanthus floridulus. Next base: position 74,594,548 of record NC_089594.1, on the reverse strand, counting down.
TTTCACATGCCTCCTGTGCGGATAATCTACTCAACAGCTCGTCCAATTAAGTCTTAATAATAGCTTGTATCATTCAAGGTCTATGTTAAAGGAAACGGTTAATGATCCTCTTATCTATTGATTCCAGATTAATATAATCATCTCATTCCTGTGTTCCAAATCACCATTCATATAGAATTCCTACGTTTTTCCAATCCTCTATTTTGCCCATACGTTCTTTTCTCCCATTCCTGCGTTTTTTTTCCTTTCCTCTGTTTTGCAATCCTCCTTTCCAAACAGGCCCTCAAATAGACGGTGTCGATGGTTTGCCGAGTGTCCAGGACTCAGATAAAGGGTACTCGGCAAACCTCACTTTTTTCTATTTCCTTTTTTTTTCTCTTTTTTCATAACGTGTTGTCTCAATTTGTTTCGATGTACTTTGAAAATACCTTATCAAATTCACTCAACAATATATATTTGATTTTCTAGAAATATTATTCCATTATTGTATGCGTTACAACTCAAATTTAATTTATATCAATTAAAATTCTATAATTGCACTTTAATAATTAAAATTATCAACCAGATCCAAAATTTACTAAAATTTCACATGTAATAATCTATGTTCTCTATTGCCTATACAAAAAGTTTTGAAGTCCAAACCCCAATTCGACTGTCACTTTGACTCCAAATCTTACTGAATCATTCTCAACGCTACAATTCTTCTACGGAGATGCTTAGTTTGTAAACATCGTACGTGAGAAATTATGCAAAACCTTCTCAATTTTTTACCATATGTAACACCCTAAATTTTTACAACCTTTTAAAATAGGAGAAATTGATTTATTAAAGCATTTTTGTGAGCATTAAATTTAGGAAGAATAACAAAGTTTATCAAATTTAAAATCAAATATAGGTCAACAACTATTAATGTGCATTCATGCCGCTGCCTATTATTTGAATTGTTTGGTTGAAGTCGGTTTTCGAATTGAGTTGAAATTGCATTTTGAACTTGCTTTGAAAAAAAGATTAAAAAAATATATAAACTTCTTTCCCCACTCCTTGCTTCTGCCGTGGCCTGCTTGTCTCCTTCCCAGGCCGCTGCTCAGCCCTCCTGTCTCCGCTTGGGGCGCAACCTAGGTTGCTTGCGCGCCACACCGCGGCGGCCCACTCCCTCCCTCCGCAGCTGGTCCAGCGCCGCTCGGCCCAGCCGCTTCCGCAGGCACGCGCGTCCGTCTCCTTCCGGCCGCTGACCGCCCGGCCCAGGCGTCAGACCCGCCTCCTTCCTCTCGTCGTGACCGGCTCAGACTCCATCCCGTGCCGTCGCATGAGCCCTCCTCGACCACGATCTTCATGATGCCGTCGCGCCCAAGAAATTCCGTCCCCATAATAGCGCCTGCACCTCCTCCTTCAATCTCATCTACCGCTCGGTTCTTCGCCCCGCAAGCTGCAGCCGCCTAACCTAGCACCGCCGCAATCTTGGAGTACCGCCGTCGTTCATCGAGCACCGCGTCGCCGTTGTTGGTTCCCGGTCCTCCGTTTCGAGTCCGGTGAGATCCCCTTTCCCTCCTCTCTCTCGGTACCTTTCTTTGGTCGAATAGTGCACTGGAGGTCGAGATTCGAGAGCTTCAGCACGCCGGCCATGGCGCCGCCATCGGAGGCTTGCCGTCGTCACTGTTCCGGCGCCCCTCTCTCTCTCTATTCCCGCCGGATTAGTTTTCAGCCGTCGATTTCTAATCCAAGGGCTCAGATTGAAAGATACCCTTTCGATGCCGACTTTGCAAATACACCCTTACAATTATTCTCGGCTTAACCCACGGTCCTTTGCGCGTTTCACAGTTTATGTTTCTTTCTTTCGAAAGCGTATTTTCGTTCGGTTGGACTGAAATACGTTTTCAATTATTTACAGTTTTGCCATTCAACTTGTTTTTGTCATAATTTCTCCGTTTTAACTCCGATTTGATCCGTTCAAGTTGCGTTAGGTTCGTAATTAAGTAATCTACATGTTTATGCTACTATAAAATAGATTTCCAACTTTTATAATTCGAGCTTAGATCTAATCTATTATTTGCCTATAGGAAATCTTGTATAATTCATAACTTCTCCGTTTTAGATCTGATTTTTGTGATCTTCGCGTCCGCGTGTTCATAGCAAGACGTAGATTCGTTTTTCAAACTTTTCATCTTGATTCTTTGCTGTTGGTGTACTATTCTAATCTGTAGCCTTGTTTGCTTTGCATGATTGCTCCTGGATGCTTGTATGTTGCTGTGGTTATCGAGTATAGACGGTGAGCAGTTCTCGGGATGTCAAGGGTACGACTTTGACGAGCAGGACCAGCAGGAGTACGTTGCTCAAGGCAAGTATAGCATGGGATCATCCTGGTTTCCTATTCACTTTAATTTATTAAATTCATGTTGCATGTGTCATCTTGATAGGGATTTTCTAGGATTGAACTACTACCTTGTCACCTATGGGTTATGCATTTGGGTAACTTTGCTAGTGCTCAATTTAAACCATGATCTTGTAACTTGACTAATGGTATATGCCAATAAACATTAAAACGTGACTTTTTAGCAACATGGAAACAGGAGGCTAGAGTGTTTAGCTACTTTCTAAATGCTTCAGATTCCTCTCTCTAAGGACTTATTTGTAAGTGATCATCCGGGACTTACAGTACAGCTGTGAGGGCTATATGGCTCTCGCTTTAGCTCAGTATGAGGACATTTTCTAGCTTGTTAGTGGTTACCTTCATTGGTGTAAGAATGGCTTGACGAATCGGGTATAGAGCGGCCTCTATCTCTATGTATATAGGCTGCGTGTCAATGTACCATCGGGAAGGGGGGCTCTACATCTGTTTGCCGAGTGAATCTAATGGCCCTAACTTGTTAGACGAACCTTTGAAAGGCTTCATAGTGACCCTGCCTGCTCACCTTGGTAGTGTTTTGGGAGTTATAAACCCGGGCATATGGGTATCACGACTCACAGTGAAAGTGTACAACCTCCGCAGAGTGTAAAACCGGTATATCAGCCGTGCTCACGGTAACGAACGGCCTTGGAACCCTTATGGAATAAATGATCACTAAGTAATATCTATTTATGCTATTCATTATTCATGTCTACATTTGATCATGTGTTTTGCATTGGGTATTGGAAACAACTTGTTGCTACCCTTAAGCTAAATTGTGACAACTAAAAGCTAACGTTGTAAAACCTATGTCTAGCCTTTTGAGCCTCATGAAACCCCGTGTTACACTTGTTGAGTACAACATGTACTTACGCTTATTTATTTTCATTATTTGGATAAAAATCCCGGATGGGTAACAGATGACTTTGAGAATGATGATTTCTCTAAGGACTACTAGACTTATGGTCAACCAGTCGACGTCCCTATGAAATAGAGCTTCCATAAGAGATCTTTTATTTATTTCCATTATACTTATGTAATAACTTTATCTTATTCATGATGTAATAAACATTGGTGATGATACTATTCATAATTTGTCGGCTTATGTGTGTGACTGATCTCTGGGCGCACATGAGGTTTTGCACCTCATTTTATCCTTAAAATTGGGTGCAACAGATTGGTATCAGAGCCATGTTGACTGTAGGACGCAAGCCTTGTTAGCAATGGTCGTTTTAGCTTCTTTTGCTTCACTCATTTCATGCTTTCTATCTCACCCTTGGTATTTGCTAAAGTTTTATGCTTCTTTTGTCTTATTCTATTATGAAAATTTTTGCTTCTAACCTAATCTAACTAAGTCTAATTCTGTAGATGCCTCATGCCCATAAGACTACCCGCATTAGCACTGGGGGGTACTACCCGCCACAAGGTTTGTCCATGGAGCCTAAGGAGGAAGAACCTCAGGAACATGAATTGGATTCGCCAATGCCTGAGTCCACACCTGAGCTAGCCTAGGAGGACCCTCAAGAGGTTGAGATCGTTGATTTGTCCGAAAATGAAGAGGAAGACATTGTTGAAGAGGATGAGCTGATCCCACCATTGGGGTGGACAATAAAGGTGTGGTATAAGCTGGGATGTGAATTCTCTGTTTCACATCACCGACTCATGAGCCTGCTTCAGACCTACTACAGCGACTGGGATGGCAGCTGTAGAATACGCCTATGAAGAGCATACGCACCCTCTTGAAGACACCTACTGGAAGGTTAGGGTGTGCATCACCATCAAGGATGAGCAGAAAGACGCGTATCAGCTGGATTCAAACTATGCACACCATGGTCACCATGCTACCATGGAGGACGGCATAGAAGATGCAGCCGCTGAAGCTTGCATAGGCCTCCGTGGTCGCCGATTCGAGGACATGAAGGATGATCAATATCGATTCCTTCCTCATCAACACCCAGAATTGGGATGGGCGATGATGGACCCGCAGGGCATGGACCCAACCACTGATGCGATGGTACACTTTGGTTATGAGTTTGTGTCAAGGATTTGCGATTGGAGAATCAATTAAAGGCGCAGCAAGAAGCAATCAAGAGGCACCAGCAGGTGATAGACGAACAAAGGGTGTGCCTCAATTTGCCAAAGATGTATGAGGAGCTTCCCCATAAGTATCCTCCCTAGATGTTAGAGTCCCTCTTTATGTAATAACACGATAGTAGGATGAGTTGAGTTGAGTCTAGTCGAGTTTTTTTAGTGCGGTGTGGACATTGTGTGTTTAGTTGATTTGTTATTATGTTTATGCGTGAGTTGGATCTTTATAATGTGTGCTGAAACTTTGTGGGCATGTCCGCAAGTTCCATAGTTAAGAATATTAAAGGTTGGGTCAATAAATGAATAGTTGGGTATGTCACATCTTGTTCTCTCGGAATCTGTTTTTCGGAGCAGTCTACCTTTATCTTAATGCCAATTAAAATATACACGACCAAAGATTTTGAAATTTTTATGGGAACAACTAGACTTAAGTATCTTTCTAATGCCTCTGAAATCACCCCCATATCTGATCTGGTTCATGAGATATCTCTGTTTCAAGTTAAAGTTACTGCACAGTCTGGAATCTGGGGACAGTTTCGGTTGTATCCTGTTTTTTTAGTAATCTAACGACAGAATCTGGGAAAGTGGTCTGAATAAAAGTTGTAGAAAATTCCGTAAGCTTTCCAACCATATAAATTACACCCTATTTGGATTTCTGGAACTCGAGATATGACTGTTTTACAGAACTGCTGATGTTGAGACTCATCCAGAAAATTTTCAGAATGTATTCTAACCTGGAAATGTATAAATTTTGAATATTTGATAAGCAGATGTCTGGAAGAGGAAGAGGCCGAGGTCGTGGAGGTGTTCCCCCACATCCACCACCACCACCACCGACTATTGAAAACTCTTAGCAATACAGACACAACTCATGCAAACGTTGGTGCAGAATCAGCAGAATCAACAGGGTGGTGGAGCACCACGTGATAAGCGTGATGAATTCTTGAAGGGTCGTCCCCCAGTGTTCTCTCGTGTCGCTGATCCACTGGAAGTAGATGACTGGCTTCGTGCAGTGGAGAGGCAGCTCAACATAGCTCAATGTGATAATCAGCAGAAAGTGTTGTATGCTTCAGGACAACTTCAGGGAGAAGCTCAGGACTGGTGGGAGTCATTCGAGTATGGACGTCCCGCCAATGCTCCTCCGGTCACCTGGCAGGAGTTTATGGAGAATTTTAGATCTTATCACATACCAGAGGGACTGATAGAGCTCAAGCAAGAGGAATTTAGAGCTTTAAAGCAGGGATCCATGTCCGTCGCTGAGTACCATGACACGTTTGCTTAGTTGTCACGCTATGCTCCAAATGAAGTGGCTAATGATGCTGACAAGCGGGGCTTTCTCAAAGGTCTGTATGATGGTCTACAGCTCCAGCTTATATCCAATACCTACCCCAATTTTTAAACACTGGTGAATCACGCTATTGTTATCGACAACAAGCGCAAGGAGATGGAGGCCAAGAAGAGGAGGCTTCAGGGACCGGCCTCTGGGAGAAATACTCATCCACGTACCAACCCTCAACAAGGCTTCCAACAGAGGTTTTAGGGACCTCCTAGTCAGTGGAATCATGGTCGGTATCCTCAGCGCAACCCAAACCAGCAGCAGATTGGTAATCAACGTCTTCAGCAACAGAGTGGTCAGCAGACACCACGACAGGGAGCACCCAATAACACTCCTATGAAGACTAGTGCCCCTAGCACCCCCAGCAAGTGCTTCCGTTGTGGCAAAGAAGGTCACCTGTGTTATAATTGCCCTGAGAAGCCCAATCAGCAAACCCCTCAAAGGCAGAACAGCTATCAGAAGCCAGCACCCAACATGGGAAAGGTGAACCATGTGTCTACTGAGACGGCGCTGGCAGAACCAAAAGTCATGCTCGGTACGTTCAATGTCAACTCAACCCCGCTACCGTTCTTTTTGATTCTAGAGCTTCACATTCATTCATATCACAAGCATTTGTTAGAAATCATAGCGTACCATTATGTGCCATACAAAATCCCATATTAGTAAACTCACCGGGTGGAAGTATGCAAGCTTCATATCGTTGTCTTTCGACTAGTCTATCCTTAAGGGGGGTAGAGTTCAAAGTGAGCCCCATTGTGTTGAGAGCATCTGGTATAGATGTGATTCTGGGTATGGACTGGATGATGCAACAAGCAGTGATTCAGTGTAAGGAGAAGGCAGTTGTGGTGACCGCAACGAATGGAGAAAGAATCAGGGTTGATGTTGTAATACAAGCACAACCGACAGCCACAGTGAACTAGCTTGATGATAACGGCAATAAGGAGGACCTAGTGGTGGATGAATTTCCAGATGTGTTCCCCGATGATTTGCCAGGTATGCCACCTGACCGTGATATTGAGTTTATTATTAAATTATTACCTAGAACTACACCTATAACTAAACGTCCATATAGAATAGGGGTTAAAGAATTAGAAGAACTTAAGAAACAAATTACGGAGTTACAGGAGAAAGGTTTTATTCGTCCTAGTTCGTCACCTTGGGAAGCACCAGTTATATTTGTTGACAAGAAGGTTGGTACTCAGAGGATGTGTGTTGACTATCGATCGCTCAAAGAGGTTACCATCAAGAACAAGTATCTATTACCTAGAATTGATGACTTGTTTGATCAGTTGAGAGGTGCTTGTGTCTTCTCTAAGATTGATCTTTGTTTTGGCTACCATCAATTAAGGATTCATGCAACAGACATACCCAAGATAGCTTTTACTATGAGGTATGGTTTGTATGAGTACACTGTTATGTCATTTGGTTTGACCAATGCACCTGCCTACTTTATGTACATGATGAACAAGGTGTTTATGGAGTTTTTGGATAAGTTTGTGGTGGCATTCATCAATGATATATTGATATTCTCCAAACAGAAGAAGAGCATGCTGAACATCTAAGTTGGTCTTGCAGAAGCTCAGAGAACACAAGTTGTATGCTAAGCGAAGCAAGTGTAAATTTTGGTTGAAGGAAGTTTCTTTCCTTGGCCATGTTGTCTCTAACGGTGGAATTGCAGTAGATCCCGGTAAGGTGAAAGATGTATTGAATTGGAAGCCACCAACAGATGTGGGATAGATTCATAGTTTCTTGGGATTAGCTGGATACTACAGAAGGTTCATTGAAGGTTTCTCTAAGCTTGCCAAGCCAATGACAACTTTGTTGGAGAAAAATGCTAAGTTTGTGTGGTTCGAGAAGTGCTAGGCTAACTTTGAAGAGTTGAAGAAGAGGTTGACTACAACCCTAGTATTGGTTTTGCCAGATCTGAACAAAAGCTTTTCGATCCATTGTGATGCATCTCGTCAAGGACTTGGATGTGTTCTTATGCAAGAAGGCAGAGTAGTGGCTTATGCATCTCAGCAGTTGAGAAAGCATGAGTTGAATTATCCTACCCATGATTTGGAGTTAGCAGCAGTGGTTCATGCTTTGAAGATATGGAGGCATTATCTCATTGGACACAAGAGTGACATCTATACTGATCACAAGAGTCTAAAGTACATTTTCACTCAGACAGATTTAAATATAAGACAACGTCGATGGTTAGAGTTGATCAAAGATTATGATTTAGAGGTACACTATCATCCTGGAAAGGCGAACGTTGTTGCCGATGCCCTTAGTAGGAAGAGTTATGCCAATGAGGTGCAAGCGATATCGATGTCAAGTGAGTTGTGTGCTGAGTTGAAGCGACTAAATTTAGGCTTTGTCACAAATGCAGTGGAGTTGGTATTGGAGCCTAAATTAGAGCAAGAGATACATAAGGGTCAGTTACAGGATGCGAAGTTGAAAGAGATAGCGGAAAACATAGTGATTGGTAAGGCACCAGGTTTCTGTATGGACGACAATGGAACTCTATGGTTTAGGAAAAGACTATGTGTGCCTAAGGATAAGGCTATATGTGAGGCAATTCTTCGTGAGGCACATGAGTCTGCTTATTCTATCCATCCTAGAAGTACTAAGATGTATTTGGACTTAAAAGAGAAGTATTGATGGTATGAACTCAAAAGAGATGTTGCTGAATATGTTGCTTTGTGTGATACCTGTCAGAGAGTCAAGGCTGAACATCAAAGACCTACAGGATTGCTACAACCAATGAAGATACCTGAGTGGAAGTGGGAAGAAGTTGGTATGAATTTCATAGTTGGGTTACCACGTACTCAGAGAGGTTATGATTCAATCTGGGTAATAGTGGATTGGTTAACTAAAGTCGCTCACTTTATACCGGTCAAGACTACTTATAATGGACTAAGGTTAGCTCAGTTATATATGGAGAGAATAGTATGTCTATATGGAGTGCCTAAGAAAATTGTGTCTGATCGAGGTACCCAATTTACATCTCATTTTTTGTAGCAAGTACATAGTTCATTGGGAACCAGGTTGAACTTTAGTACAGCATATCATCCTCAGATAGATGGGCAAACTAAGAGAATTAATCAGATATTAGAGGATATGTTGAGGGCTTGTGCGTTGCAGTATGGTACAAGTTGGAACAAGAGTTTGGCTTATGCAGAGTTCTCGTACAACAACAGTTATCGAAAAAGTCTAAATATGGCACCTTTCGAAGCTTTGTATGGACGAAAGTGTAGGACCCCGTTGTTTTGGAACCAAATAGGGGAAACTTAGGTGTTCGGACCAGATGTCTTGAGAGATGCAGAAGAGCAAGTAAGGTTGATTAGGGATAACTTGAGAGTGGCCCAGTCTCGACAAAAGAGCTATGCCGATACTAGAAGAAGAGAATTGGTTTTCAAAGAAGGTGATTATGTGTACTTGAAGGTGTCGCCTATGAGAAGTGTGAGAAGGTTTAACATGAAAGGGAAGTTAGCGCCAAGGTATATTGGACCTTTCAAGATTTTAGAGAGACATGGAGAAGTAGCTTATCAGCTAGAATTGCCTGAGAGTTTGTCAGGTGTACATGATGTGTTCCATGTGTCTCAGCTAAAGAAGTGTTTGCGTGTACCTAAGGAGCAGAAACTGTTAGAGGAGCTTACAGTTAAGGAAGACCTCACATATGAGGAGTATCCGGTAAGGATTTTGGAGACGGCAGAAAGAGTTACAAGGAGCCGAGTTATAAAGATGTGCAAGGTTCAGTGGAATCGATATACCGAAGATGAGGCTACTTGGGAAAGAGAAGAGGATCTGAGGAAAACATACCCACGGTTATTTGAGTAAGCATCGTTCGAATCTCGAGGACGAGATTCATTTTAAGGGGGGTAGAATTGTAACACCCTAAATTTTACAACCTTTTTAAAATAGGGGAAATTGATTTATTAAGCATTTTTGTGAGCATTTAAATTTAGGAAGAATAATAAAGTTTATCAAATTTAAAATCAAATATAGGTCAACAACTATGAATGTGCATTCATGCCGCTGCATATTATTTTGAATTGTTTGGTTGAAGTCAGTTTTCGAATTGAGTTGAAATTGCATTTTGAACTTGCTTTGGAAAAAAAAGATTAAAAAAAATATATATAAACTTCTTTCCCCACTCCTTGCTTCTGCCGTGGCCTGCTTGTCTCCTTCCCAGGCCGCTGCTCAGCCCTCCTGTCTCCGCTTGGACCGTAGCCCAGGTTGCTTGCGCGCCACAGCGCGGCGGCCCACTCGGCCTACTGGCCCACTCCCTCCCTCCACAGCCGGTCCAGCGCCGCTCGGCCCAGCCGCTTCCGCAGGCACGCGCATCCGTCTCCTTCCGGCCGCTGACCGCCCGGGCCCAGGCATTAGACCCGCCTCCTTCCTCCTGTCGTGACCGGCTCGGACTCCATCCTGTGCCGTCGCATGAATCCGCCTCGACCACGATCTTCATGATGTCGTCGCGCCCAAGAAATTATGTCCCCATAAATAGCGCCTGCGCCTCCTCCTTCAATCTCATCTATCGCTCGGTTCTTTGCCCCGCAAGCTGTAGCCGCCTAACCTAGCGCCGCCGCAAGCTTGGAGTACCGCCGTCGTTCGTCGAGCACCGCGCCGCCATTGTTGGTTCCCGGTCATCCGTTTCGGGTCCGGTGAGATCCCCTTTCCCTCCTCTCTCGGTACCTTTCTTTGGTCGAATAGTGCACTGGAGGTCGAGATCCAAGAGCTTCAGCACGCCGGCCATGGCGCTGCCGTCACTGTTCCGGCGCCCCTCTCTCTCTCTATTCCTGCCGGATTAGTTTTCAGCCTTCGATTTCTAATCCAAGGGCTCAGATTGAAAGATACCCTTTCGATGCCGACTTTGCAGATACACCCTTACAATTATTCTCGGTTTAACCCGCAGTCCTTTGCGCGTTTCACAGTTTATGTTTCTTTCTTTCAAAAGCGTATTTTCGTTCGGTTGGACTGAAATACGTTTTCAATTATTTACAGTTTTGCCATTCAACTTGTTTTTGTCATAATTTCTCCGTTTTAACTCCAATTTGATCCATTCAAGTTGCGTTAGGTTCATAATTAAGTAATCTACATGTTTATGCTACTATAAAATAGATTTCCAACTTTTATAATTCGAGCTTAGATCTAATCTATTATTTGCCTATAGGAAATCTTGTATAATTCATAACTTCTCCGTTTTAGATCCGATTTTTGTGATCTTCGCGTCCGTGTGTTCATAGCGAGACGTAGATTCATTTTTCAAATTTTTCATCTTGATTCTTTATTGTTGGTGTACTGTTCTAATCTGTAGCCTTGTTTGCTTTGCATGATTGCTCCTGGATGCTTGTATGTTGCTGTGGTTATCGAGTATAGACGGTGAGCAGTTCTCGGGAGGTCAAGGGTACGACTTTGACGAGCAGGACCAGCAGGAGTATGTTGCTCAAGGCAAGTATAGCATGGGATCATCCTTGTTTCCTATTTACTTTAATTCATTAAATTCATGCTGCATGTGTCATCTTGATAGGGATTTCCTAGGATTGAACTACTACCTTGTCACCTATGGGTTATGCATTTGGGTAACTTTGCTAGTGCTCAATTAAACCATGATCTTGTAACTTGACTAATGGTATATGCAATAAATATTAAAACGTGACTTTTTAGCAACATGGAAACAGGGGGCTGGAGTGTTTAGCTACTTTCTAAATGCTTCAGATTCCTCTCTCTAAGGACTTATCTATAAGTGATCATCCGGGACTTACAGTACAGCTGTGAGGGCTACATGGCTCTGGCTTTAGCTCAGTATGAGGACCTTTTCTAGCTTGTTAGTGGTTACCTTCATTGGCGTAAGAATGGCTTGACGAATCGGGTATAGAGCGGCCACTATCTCTACGTATATAGGCTGCGTGTCAATGTGCCATCGGGAAGGGGGGCTCTACATCTATTTGCCAAGTGAATCTAATGGCCCTAACTTGTTAGACGAACCTTTGAAAGGCTTCATAGTGATCCTGCCTGCTCACCTTGGTAGTGTTTTGGGAGTTATAAACCCAGGCATATGGGTATCACGACTCACAATGAAAGTGTACAATCTCTGCAGAGTGTAAAACTGATATATCAGCCGTGCTCACGGTCACGAGCGGCCTTGGAACCCTTATGGAATAGATGATCACTAAGTAATATCTGTTTATGCTATTCATTACTCATGTCTACATTTGATCATGTGTTTTGCATTGGGTATTGGAAACAACTTGTTGCTACCCTTAAGCTAAAATTGTGACAACTAAAAGCTAAACGCTGTAAAACCTGTGTCTAGCCTTTTGAGGCTCATGAACCCCGTGTTACACTTGTTGAGTACGACATGTACTTATGCTTGTTTATTTTCATTATTTGGATAAAAATCCCGGATGGGTAACAGATGACTTTGAGAATGATGATTTTCCTTTGGACTACTAGACTTGTGGTCAACCAGTCGACGTCCCTGTGAAATGGAGCTTCCGCGAGAGATCTTTTATTTATTTCCGTTATACTTATGTAATAACTTTATCTTATTCGTGATGTAATAAACATTGGTGATGATACTATTAATAATTTGTCGGCTTATGTGTATGACTGATCTCTGGACGCACATAAGGTTTTGCACCCCATTTTATCCTTAAAATTGGGTGCGACACCATAGCATCCACGTATGATATCATAACATCATGACAAATCTCATGATTTTCAGACTTCGTTTGCTTTTTTTAGAATTTAAAAACCATTCGGCCACACGTTTGTGGTCGTGTTTCCTGAACAAGATGTTTGAAATTTCTTTTCATTTCCTGAGTAAAGCCTCACACTTGACTCAATAACATTAATATCATTTTTCTACTCATTTTATTCTATTATTTGAATCACTTGCAGTTCAAATCTGACTTATACCAAAAAATTCCTAGAAATGCAATAAATTAATTAAATATAGCAAACAAATGCAGAAGTATATCAAATTTTAACATGGAGTGCCACATGTTGTATGTGGAGAGTAGAAAAATTTTAACATGTTGTATGTGGGGGGTTGCATTGATTTCTATGACGTTCTTGGTCCAGAAAAATTTTTCAGGCCAGTTTTTATGTATTTTTACTGTACTTGGTTATGTGGTTATAGTGACTTGACTGACATGCAAATATATCAGTCTTGTCTTACTAGAAAACACTTTTTTTTGTCAAACTGTTAGTGCCAATGTTGGAATGCTCTACATAGGAAGCATTGAGAACAAATGTTTATGGTCAAAATGTCGGACATTGCTTTCTAAGAGCAAGGTTCATACTAAGATTTAGCTACGAACAAGTCTGCATTTGTTCTCGGTTTGCACCTGTAGGACAGAAGGAACTACAAGGCACATCTTCCCCATCAATCCCAGGTGGTCTGTTGCCTTCAGCATCTCATGGTGGCAAAAGCCAAGCTCAAGAAGATTAGGTCCTTTTACAGCATCTCTTACAGCAGCAGCATTGCACAAGACTGAAGAGCAACAGAGTTTTCTGCAAAAATCATGATCCTGCTCCTGACCATGGATGCCCTTGAGGTAAATTTTCATCCGTTCAATTATACTTAAGTGATTCAATGTCTATATTAGTAGGGAACATGCATTCAGCATGTGTGCATGCACATCTGTTAATTTCTTAATTTCAGAAAACAACAAATGTCGCCCTCTTCAGTGAGTATAAACACCCTGTTCGTTTGGGTTTGTTTGGCTTATAAGTCATGGCTGAAAGTACTGTTGGCTGGTTTGGTGTGAGAGAAAAATACTGTTCGTTGGCTGATAAGTCATGGCTTATAAGTCAAATACGATCAAGCGAACAGGCTGAAAGTAACATTTTCAACAAATGCACGTTTATCTTGGGCCTTCTCATTTATCAGATACAGGTTTGTGAGTATGTATTATCTCCCTGGGCATCATAAGGTATGATCATATAAGTTATCAGTCTAACTTTATCGTAGGAGGGTGCAGGCGGTGGTCGGAGGTGTATAGGCGGGACTGCTCAAGTGTGGCGCTGGGGATAAGGAGGTGCTGGTGCCAAGTCATGGCATGTAAAATGGACTTATATGGTAGCTAGAATATGTAATATTAGGAGTACAATCTACATGTATATATGAACCGATAAATTAGTTCCAATGTATAGACCTCTTATGAATTTATTTTTGAATTGTGAATTCACCCACTGCAACTAGATTTGCACAAGATTGGTTTGATTTGCATCACCACTTATCTGTATTTGTTTCTCTTATTGAATTATGATTGGTTTGATTTACACCATCATTATTTCGTTCTCGTTGCAATGCACATCTAGCAACACGTGGACATAATCCCCCCTCGTCTTAAGTTAGGATTAGCAATGAACAACTCCCTATTGAACTTTCTCTTGCTTCTGTTGCAATGCATGGGTAGTACTCACTTATTTATCTAAATGTGGCTCAGAATATTATATTGTTAGGCTAAATTAAAATTTATTTGTCTATTGATTTTGATCCACTATTTTTTCATATTATGTTGAAAATTTTAAAGCTCCCGTAGCGACGTACGAGCTTTTGCTAGTATCTCTCAAAGATTAAACTAGCTTTGTTGACTGCACCATCCAACGCAATTCTTCCACCTAAACTTGCGATAAAATAAGCATCACATTGGTTGAAATAAGATTATTCAGAGTTCATCGCATTCAGAGTTTCATGCTGGAGATTGGACAGGTTATGGAACACAGTGACCACATCCATCTCTTAGGAGTCACAGTCTGGATGGAAACAGAACGAACGAACGAACAGCTCTGATCATGCCGACCAGGCAGCTACACCGATCTCTTCCGGATGATGTGGACGTCCATCGTCAGCGTCTTGGTGTTCTTCACCAGGTTGAAGAGGCAGATGTCACCTAGTTTCAGCTTGTTGTCAGTCACAAACTTTTTCCAGCCTTTACCAAGGATCTGCTGCCTCCCGTACTTGTCCTGGAATTCAGGTTCCCATGCACCATCCTTGAGCCGAAGCCTCATCCTCATCCTCATAGTCAGCTGCTTCTCGCCGCCGCCGCCGCCGCCGCCTGGAAGATACTCTCTAGCATACGCTGAACTGATTCCCTGGTACCATATGGAAGATCATGTAAAAGAATCCAGTGATGATACAGGCACAGTCGCATAGAAATAGGTTTTGGTTGTTTTTCTTCTTCCGGCCGGGCAAATAAGTTGCAGTGAACTGATCATATCAAATTAAAGAGACCTTTCCAACTTCATGATCACCAAAAAAAAATATATATGGTGCGTGTGACTTGACTACCAAATCAACAGGAATAAACCTTCGAAAAATGAAAAGGTAGTTTTCTTTTCTTTTTACTTGTATTTATATATAACACTGCACAAAACAGAAAGGAAATGATGACTCACAAGAATGCACTGCCTGCTGATGTTAACAATGCTGTTCTTCATGACAGTCACATATACGGGGATCTCCGACCGGATAGCTCCAACTTTCTCTTCTACTTTACTCCTCTGTTCATCAGTTAGAGATGTGTACCGTGGGAGCATGTATGCAGGCTTAGCAACTCCATGCCTCTTAGTTGGAGACACAAATCCTGCAGAGGAACATGCGCGGTCATCGGATTCAGAAACACGCTCCATATATAGAGTTAAATCAAAAGGAACACATCAATTGCGACAGCAACACTAGTATTTGTAACCTGGTGGCTGCAGGCAGCGGTTTTCTTCAAGAGTGCGAAATATCAGTTTCACTCTGTCGTTCTTGCTCCTTGCTGGTTGAAAAATGCAGATTTCACCTTCTCCCAACTTATTGTGGCCAATGAACTCCAGCCAGCCAGTAGAAACAGCGTAGTGAGGGT
Source organism: Miscanthus floridulus (assembly GCF_019320115.1). Classification (NCBI taxonomy): domain Eukaryota; kingdom Viridiplantae; phylum Streptophyta; class Magnoliopsida; order Poales; family Poaceae; genus Miscanthus; species Miscanthus floridulus. The sequence goes on along the minus strand of NC_089594.1, from coordinate 74,578,893 downwards.
CACTGTTTATGTACAGATTGATGGTCCATACGTTGTTACCATCAAGTTGACAGAGTTGGATGGTCCCGTTTTCGTTTGCGAGATGTTCCATGACATATTCCTTGGAGATTTGCTAGCACAAATGGTTTATAACTATATTATTTTCATTTACAAACTTCGATTTGATCAGTGTAGGTGAAGCCTCAATACTCAAACATGCATGATGCACAAGTGAAACATATCTCAAATGCATGAACACCTACTGACCAGAATTCCAGAAGCCAAGCTTTCCTTGTACATTGCCGTGATGTAAAAAGGAATTTTGGGTTGGATTTTCTGCTCAAGGGCGATAACTTTAGCTTCTTGCTCACTTGTCATACTGCATCCTGCTGGTAAGACAACGCAAGACTTGATGAGCTTCTGGGAGGCACCTGAATTTGTGGGCTCCTGATGAATGCCTTCAGAAGATGGGACATGTTCAGCTGCATAATGCCAAGTTGTCAACCAAGAAAAAAAGCATTAGTACACAAGAATGCAAGAAGTGCTGAAATTGTATGTACATTAAACACATCAAATTCTTACTTTTCTTCTGTGATGAAGGAGAGTCTGCTGGGTTCATCTTCGGAGTTTTTCTAATACTGCCGCTTGGGCTACCAACTGCCAACCTTTTGCCTGTCGGTGACTGCATTTGCTTACCATGACAACATTTCCTTTCCTGCATACAAGGGATGCTGTCCAGCATAACGCAGGAGAGCTCTTTCTCGCAACCACTTCGATCGAAGATTCGGACTAAGTGTGAGTTCCCACTGTTTGTGAACACTAAAAGCACCTAGTTCAAGTTCGTAAGCACTGGCAAATTCTGCCCATCCAGACCGCAGGACCAGCTCATTATGTTGTTCTTCAGCAACCTCAACGGTGTATGTCTCGCCATTTGGCACCTCGAGGGTGATTTGTTCAGATATTTGCTCTCTGATATTGACCACAAACTTTTTTCGGTATGGTCGCAATGTGCATGAGTTAGCCAATTAGGTGTTTTTGTACGTAACAAGAGGTGATTTCTGAGGTAATGTGAAAAAAAAGGACAGGAACTACCACAGCTACTCCCTCCATTTCAAATTATAATACATTTTGACTTTTCTTGATATGTTACTTTTAGTAATTAGTATGTATTTAGACATGGTGTATCTAAAAAAAAGCCAAAACTTCTTATAACTAGGAATGGAGGGAGTACTAATCAGTAATGACTAACGGCCAGGTTGATATTGTGGTCACCTTTCCTACATCATGATTTCAAGAGAATCCTTTTCTACATCATTAATTTTAAGGGAACTGGGGCTGGGACTCTGGGAGCACATGTGATTAGAGGATAAATATAAAGTTTTCACGTTTGGATTCAGAAATGGAAGATTTTGGTTTTCCAACAAAATAAATGATCTTTTTTTTTTGCGAAAATAAAAGATACATATCAGTACACAAGATTGCAACGAACAGGGTCATGGACTCATGGAGAATGTCTTACCACTCCATTTTTTAAATCACCAATCATAACCTTGAAGAAACACTTCGGATCATCCATGTGGTGCCAATAATGATGTGCAATGCACTCTTTGCTGACCGTCCCAGCTGATTTGTTCATCCTACCACCTCTCCTACAATGTAATTTGAGATGAAGCTATTATAGGGGAACATTAAATCTAATACAGGCAACTACTCAATCACACCCTGACAGCAGAGCAGATTTGGATTGCAGGTTATCTACGAACTGAAAACACCAATTTCAGATACCTGTTTTCTTCAAAAAATAATTTCAGACACCTGTAAGGGAAATTTTCCAGCACTACAGTACAAGTGGAAGTGACCCTACAGCTTTCAGAAGTCGTGATTTTTTTTTGAAAGATCAGAACTCGTGTTTTTTAGATTTTTTTTTAAAAAAAACTCCTAAGCTCTCCTACCAGTTCAAGAAAAAAAACAAATAAATCAAAGACAGAAGCAAAAAAAATCAAAAGCATCTCAAAGAAGTCTGATGCCATCAAAGAACATGCACGCTTGATGTTTCCTCAGAAAACATTCTGTACCCAAGAATCATGTACCAAGACAATCGGAGTAACAGTATGACTGACCAATCGATGCATGAATGCAGCAAAATCCTCACACACGTCACTGCATGACCTAGCTTCTTACCTTTGGGGCTCTTCCACCCAGCTGCACGGACCTGAAGCAGCCACCTGTAGCACTGCACCCTCAACGCTATCTTACCTGTAGTTACTTCTTCTAAAGCTCAAGTCTCAGGCCTCCACCATCTGATGACATCCTAATAACTTCTTCCCAGTCCAATTGTCTTCCAGCCGCACAATTCAATCCAGCAGCAATGCATGCTCGAATGTGGGTGCTTAATGCAGGCAGCCTTACTTCCTCCACTCAAGCATGGCATCACTACCCTTCCAGTTCTCTCCCACCTACGAAACTCAACTAGGCCAACTAATAAATCTCGCAAATTCCTGATACATGTGGGTTAGTGGGTATTCATCATGCAGCCCCCACTCATGCATGCCATTACTAGCCTTTATAATCCCAAACCAGCACTGTTACTATTGTTACCTCTTATTTTGTTTCAATCAACATTGTAATGAATGATGACCTTGTAAATCATGTCATGCGGTTCTGTACTTGAATTGAAGCACGAACAGTGTTAGTCGCTGAATTCTTATTCTTGTTAGTAGCATAATTCTTACTCTCATCGAGAGAGGATGATACTAGGAGTTTGGGCAATTTTCTGGTTTATTTCTCACACAAATGTCATGCCAACCTGAAGGGTTGGGGATACATATTTATAGGTTGCTAGCCAGCCAAGCATATGCCAAGATGCTAGATGCTAATATGTTATCCTAAAACAGATGTTGTCCTAGATGCTAAGATGTTGTCCTAGCCAGTCAAAAATGTTGCTCTTGATGGGCAGCAAGACCACCATGCAGCCACAAGAACCATATGCTGCAGCCCCAAGACCAGCCAACACAGAGACTTATCCCATCATTTTTCCCCTAAGTCTTGTGCATCGTCTTGTGGGAAAGTTGAATCATCCCGGTCCTGGAGCAGAGCTCAAGGAACTTGATCCTCCCAATAGGCTTGGTAAGCAGGTCCGCAAGCTGGTCCTTGGTTTTGATGTAGCTTGCCTTGATGCTCTCTTCTTCCAAACAGCCTCGGATGAAGTGGTACCTCACCCGGATGTGCTTACTCCGTTCATGGAATACAGGGTTCTTTGCTAGGGTCAGAGCGGACTTGCTGTCCATCCTGAGCTCCACCGCTCTAGTGTCTCTGCCGAGGAGATCACTAAGCAGTCGAGCGAGCCAGAGCGCCTGAGTCAAAACGGTGGATGCCGCTATGTACTCGGCCTCGCAGCTGGACAGGGCCACCACCTGCTGCTTGACCGACTGTCAGCTAACGAGGCACTTGCCAAGGAGGAAGAGGATCCCGCTCGTGCTCTTGCTAGTGTTGATGTCGTTGGCGTGGTCACTGTACCCGACGAAGTGTGCCGCCCTAGGGCACCTAGGGTAGTAGAGGCCGTGGTCGAGAGTCCCCGCAACGTAGCGGATGATCCTCTTCACAGCCTGCTGGTGCTCCATCGTCGGTCGCTGCATGAACCGACTAACGTAGCCGACAGAGAATACCAAGTCCAGCCGTGTGTGGGCGAGGTAGCGAAGGCTCCCCACAAGACGCCGGTACTGCATAGCGTCCACCTCCTCCGTCGTGCTGTCGTGGCTCAGCTTCAGCCTCTCCTCCATCGGAGTGAGAGCTAGGTTGCAGTCAGTGAGCCCGGCTAGCTCAACGGCACGCTTGGCGTAGGCGGTCTGTCGAAGCATGATCCCGAAGTCATCCTAGTGCACCTCGATTCCTAGGTAGAAGTAGAGAAGCCCCAGGTCACTCAGCTGGAAGGTGCCCTTCATCTCTTCCTTGAATGTCGCCACCTCCGCATCCTTGGTGCCGGTGATCACCAAGTCATCGACGTAGACACCCACCAGCAGAGTATTTCCTCCACTGCCCCGTCGGTAGATGGCCGCCTCGTGCGGGCTTTGCTCAAAGCCCATCCCCTTTAGCGTGGAATCCAACTTGGCATTCCACGCCCTCGGTGCCTGCCGCAAGCCATAGAGGGCCTTGCGCAGGCGGAGCACCTTGCCCTCCTTGTCGAGGATCGCAAATCCCGGCGGCTGGTGCACGTAGACCTCCTCCTTCAAGTCGCCGTTAAGGAACGCCGACTTGACGTCCATGTGATGAACACGCCAGCCCTTCTGGGTAGCTAGCGCAAGGATGAGTCGCACGGACTCCATCCGTGCCATGGGAGCAAAGGTGTCGTCAAAGTCGACCCCCTCCTACTGCACGAAACCTCGTGCCACCAAGCGAGCCTTGTGCTTGACGATGGCACCGGCTTCATCCCTCTTCAGCTTGTACACCCACTTAAGGGTGATCGCGCTGTGGCCCCGAGGAAGGTCAACAAGCTCCCAGGTGCGGTTCTTCTCAATCGCATCCATCTCCAACTGCATCGCGGCGCGCCATGCCGCGTGTCTCTCAGCCTTAGCAAATGACTGAGGCTCGCCATCGTCACACACAAGGTGCAACTATGCCTCTAGGTCATGAGGCACCAGTCCCAGCACCGGCTGGTCGCCGAGAAGGTTCTCCATCATACGGTACCACAACGGCTCGCCGTCATGGTACGCGTCGATGCGCTCCTCATCGTGAGAGAGCGGAGTAGCGAGCTCAACCGAGCTATGCTCGACGCGAGCTGGTGTTGGAGTAGACGTGCCCGGAGAGGTGCATGTCAGTGCTAGAGTGCGTGGCGGTGCCGGCTGTGGTGGAGCCAGTGAAGAACTCATCGCAGCCGAGGTCCTGGCTGGAGAGCGTGGTGCTGTCGGAGTAGCAAGCGCCGGGGTTGGTGGAGGCCCGGGGACTAGGGTAGACGCGCTCGTCAAAGAAAAACCGTCTACTCCCCCAACTCCCTCGAAGTGAACGTACTCGATAGTGAATTCATTGTACGTCAGAGCCGAGCCGTCGTCCACCGCCTTGTCCCACGCCCATCCTCACCCTTCATTGAACACAACGTCGGGCGTCGTGCGCACACGCTGTGTCTTTGGGTTGAGGATGCGGTAGGCCTCGAGCCCTCCGTGTAGCCGATGAACACTCCCGAGTGCTCCTGTCGTCGAGCTTGTTGATATAGCCAAGCTCCTTAGCGACGCGAGGCAGCGAAGACCCCACAAGTGGGCGACTGCTGGCTGCACCCATGCCAAGCCTCTACGACGTCCTATCATCGAGTGCCTTGGTAGGCGAGCGGTGAGGATGTAGACGGCCGACACCACCGCCTCTCCCTAGAAGACAGCCAGCATCCCCCTCTACTTGAGAAGGGCCCGAGCCATCCCCACAACCGTCTGGTTGCGCTGCTCGACGACGACGTTTTGCTGCAGGCTGTACCGCATGGAGTAGTGGCGCTAAATGCCCTTATCAACGTAGTACGACGTGAACTCAGCCGCCATGAATTCACAGCCATTGTCGGTGCGCAGCACGCGCAGCTTGCGGTTGCACTCCACCTCTGCAGCAGCCTGCGCGCGCCTGATGGCGTCCGTAGCCTCTCCCTTGCTGCCGAGGACCATCACCCACATGTAGCGGGAGAGGTCATCGATGAGCAGCAGGAAGTAGCGTCCTCCCGGTGTGGCCGGTGTCACCGGGCCACATAAGTCCCCGTGCATAAGCTCGAGCCTTTCCTTGGCTCAAAAGCTCACCCGCTGGGGAAAGGGGAGTCACCTCTGCTTCGTCAACACGCAGACGTCGCAGAGCTGCTCCACATGGTCAAGGCACGACAGGCCTCGCACCATCTCCATGGCACTGAGCCACTTCAGGGCCTCGAAGTGAAGGTGTCCGAAGCGCTCGTGCCACTGCCATGCCTTGTCATCCTGACGAGCAGCGAGACAGAGGGGTTGTGCCACCTGCACGTTAAGGACGTAGAGTCGATTTGCGCTTCTAGTTACCTTGGCAAGAAGGCAACGACGGTGATCCCAAATCCTCATGACTCCATCCTCAACCACCACGCGTGAACCGTTCTCATCTAGCTGTCCCAAGCTAATGATAAAGTTCCTCAACGCGGGGATGTAGTAGACTCCGGTGAGCAGCCTGTGCTCACCAGACACGGTGGTGAAGGTGACGGAGCCGACACCCTTGATCTCCACGCCGGAGGCATCCCCAAACTTGACGGAGCCTCGGACGCTGGAGTCAAGCTCGGTGAAGAACTCCCGTCGATCGGTCATGTGATGGGTGGCGCCGGTGTCGAGGCACCACCCGTCAGTCTTGTCGTTATCGGAGCCGTCGCCGAGGAGGGCGTATGCTTTTGGCTCGTCAAGGTGGAGGAGAGCCGCTACGGCCAGTGCCGCTGGAGGTAGCTCGATGCTTGCATGTGCCATGAATAGAGCCGGCTCCTCCTCCGCCTGTGCGACATGGGCCTAGCCGCGTCGTGGCTGTCGACAGTCCTTGGCCCAATGGCCAAGCTGGCCACAGTTGCGACAGGTGTCATCTCGTGTCGGCTTGTGCTTGCCGGCGGTGCCGCCCTGGGTGCCTCCGTGGGCATCACCCCCGGCACGTCCTCGCGCCCCGGCCTGGGTGTCTCTGCGCGCCTTGCGCGGCTTGCCACGCTTCTGGCCGCCTATCGCGGAAGAAGGCTCCCCCTTATTTTGGTTACCTTGGCAGGCAACCCACTGCTCCCGAGTGAGAAGGAGCTTCCCACCAGTGGTGATGGGCCCCAGAGAGACTGTGGCTCATCGCTGTCGATGACCTTGAGGTGACCTATCTCCTCCTCGATCGACATCGTGGAGAGATCCAGCAGAGACTCAATCAAGCGAGCCATCTGCTTCTACTTTCTCGGGGACGCAGCGGAAGAGCTTTTCGATAGCTCTCTCCTCGCCGTAGGTGTCATCGCCGAACTGCAAACCATCTTCTGCAACAGAGTGTTGAGATGGAGAGCAAAGTCATCAACATCCTCACCTGGCTTGAAGGCCAGGTTCTCCCACTCCTTGCGAAGTGCCTGCATGTGGGACTTGTGACGCGGTCGCTGGCCCGATGCGTGCCACAACAATGGTCCCAAGCCTCCTTGGCAGTCCGCTTGTTGGTAAGCGAGAACTGCATCTCGGACGGGACTGCAACGATGAGGGCATCCAGAGCCCGTCGATCCTGGCCGTAGTCGATGTCGCCGTACCGGACTGCTTCCCACATGTGCCGCACCTGGAGCTTTACCCTCATCACCGCAGCCCACTCGACATAGTTAGCCTTAGTGAGGGTAGGCCACCCACCGTCGGGGCTGACATCCCTGACAACAGTCTGGAGCCCGTGGTAACCACGGTACCGATCCGGGGAGAGAGAGCCACGCTGCCTGTGAAGGCCACGCTCTCCATCGACCCATCCGCCGCCGTTGCCGTGCGCGCCTCCTCCAGGAGCGCCACCGCCGTGCGCGCCTCCTCTAGGAGCGCCGCTGGCGCGTCCGCGCCTGTCTGGGCTGCCACCGTCGGTCTCGTGGGCTGTGGCACTGCTTGCCCCCGCCCCCGCTTGCTCCCTGCC